>NW_022589756.1:1925120-1952568 GCF_004348235.1 Phoca vitulina
CCATGAGAGACTATGACTCTGAGAAACAAACTGAGGGTTTTAGAGGGAAGGGCGGTGGGGGGATGGGTTAGCCTGGTGATGGGTATTGAGGAGGGCATGTGTTGTAATGAGCACTGGGTGTTATACGCCAACAATGAATCATGGATCACTACATCAAAAACTAATGATGACTAACTATGGTGACTAACATAACATTAAAATAAAATAAAAATAAAATAAAATAAAATAAAATAAAATAAAATAAAATAAAATAAAATAAAATAAATTAAAAAAAAAAATTGGCTCTTGGGTAGGCAAAAAAAGAAAAGTAGGTACTCCTTGGTATTTGCTATGGACTATATTGTGCCCACCAAATTCATATGCTGAAGTCCTAATCTCCAATGTGACTGTATTTCCAGACAGAGCTTTAGGAGGTAATTAGGTTAAGTGAGGTCATAAAGGTGAGAAGGTAGGGCCAAAACCAATAGAAATGGTATCCTTATATTTAAAAAAAAAAAAAAAAAAAAAGCCCCCTCGCTCCCTCTCCCCCTCCCTCCCTCCCTCCTCACCACCCCTCCCTTCCCACACAGTGAGAAGGTGGCCATCTGCAAGTGAGGAAAAGAGTGTTCACCAGACACCAAGCCTGGCCAGACTTTGATCTTCAACTTCCAGCCTCTATGAGATAATACATTTCTGTTGTTGAAGCTCCCCAACGTGGTATTTTGTGACGGCAGCCCAAAGAGACTAAGACAGTATTTCTCTACAGAGAATTGACTTTTCTCCTTAGCAGGGGGCAATAACAGAAAAAGAAAGTTTGAAAAACAGTGTCCTAGAGAATTCTTCATTTGAAGGGGTTTAGGGTCTCACTGGAGAGTCGTTCATTTCACAGTTTTCGAGCGCTGCTTCTCAACTGGTAGCAGTCGTGCCCCCAAGAGACATTTGGCAATGTCTGGAGACATTTTTGGTTGTCACAACTCAGTGCGTTGCTACTGGCATCCAATGGGTAGAGGCCAGGGACATTGCTAAACATCCAACAATGCATGGGACAGCTCTGCCCGCGGGAGAGAATTATCCAGGTCAAAACCCCAACAGTGCTGCTGTTGAGAACCCATGGTTTAGAGCAAAAGAAACTTCAGAAGGCTTCACATACTGCCACAAAACTTCCTAGAAACCTGAGGTCTGGGGCCCTGTACCGTAACAGGCCCCCCCGGCCACCCTTTGAGCACCAGTGGTGGCTTCAGGAGGAGCTCGTCCCCAGCCCCTACAGAGCGGTTCCCAAGACAGGCACGCCCTCCCCAGTGCCTGAGCAGGGGCGGCTGCCCTGGGCCCACAGGTCTCCCAGATGCCAGAGGGAACAGGCCAAGAAGAAGGAACCAACAAAGTCCGCGGACTCCTGCACAGGGACCATGACAAGCAAAGCTAGAGCTCCACACAGTCCTCTCACTTCCTGGGGCAGGCCAGGGCAGGCCGGGGCAGGAGTGGCCGGGACTAAGAGGCCTCTCAGTGGCGCTCAAGAAGAAGAGCCCCCGGGGGAAGGGGAGTCCCAGAGCAGAGCCGAGAGGGGTGATATTACTACCAAGAGCCACAGCTAATGGCTCCTGGTCAGGCCCTGGGCTGCGTTGCCCAGCAGCTCGCTGAGCCCTTCACAACCACTGGCTCATTCAGACCTCACGACAACCCAAGGTAGGTACTCTCCCACTGTGCAACTGAGGAAACTGAGGCACAGAAAAGTTGAACAGCTTGACCAAAGTAGAATTCCAAAGTGCAAGAGCTGGGAACTGGAAAGAAGGACCCCGCAGGGCAAGACATGTGACAAACTAGGAGAGTGACACCAGGTTTCCAATTCAAGACCTACTGCACGGAAGGCACATTCTAGGCAAGTCCCATAAATGCTCCACTCCACACACAACATCAGGGGTGGGTGTAATGGTTTCTTCTTTCACAGATGAGGACCTGAAGCTCAGAAACACGAAGGGGCTTGCTGGTGGAAGGCAGAACCGACTGAAGACCAGGGCACCTAGGAGGACTGGGGAGGCCCTAGCACGAGCCCACTTACCTGAGAAGATTGAAGCAAGCCTGAAGATGTCCGAGAGGCGGGAGGTCACCGGCTCATAGGGTGAGGCTTCATAAAACTCCTCACCTGGAAGAGAAAACCAGCGTCAGGCACAGGTTCACCCCTCCCACGGTGCTAGACAAGAGCAAGTGATGCATGAGATGCTGAACATTTCATACGGGTGAGTTCTTTCTCTCCAACTAGAGTAGTCTCCCACAGCAGGTCAGTACTGCTCACGCTTCCCTCTGCTGACCTCCCTGCATGTCCAGCCCTCTTTTAAGGACTTCCAAATGCTTCTGGAAAGAAAGCACTGGGGAGGTGGACAGCCTGCGGAAGGCCAGACATAAATCAAAGGATTTGAAGCCAAAGGCCCTCCAAGGTTGTTCAGTACAAGTTCCTCATTTCACAAGAGAGGACTCTGAGGTGGCCCAGAGAGGTAAAGACACCTGACTGAGATCACACAGCTCCTTGTGGCAGAGCTAGACTAGACTCTGGTCCCTTGGCCCTCACGCTGACATTCTCCCCCATCACTACAGGTTCGCTCTGCCCAGGCCACCTAAGGCACAGAACTTCCTCTTTGTTTCCCATCATGTCACCAGAAGAGTCTGCCTGGAGGGGCTGAAGGTCTGCTGAGTGGAGGCATGACCCCCATCTTGTCTGACCAACTCCCCAACTCTGCACTCCCTCCCTGGCCTCCCCACCACCTGCTGGCTTCTCAGACCTCTCCTCAGGGCTCTGGGGTGCATCAGAGGGCTGGTGAATAGAAAAGCAAGCGAGTGACAGGAGATAAATGGCACAGGGATGCCCTGGAGACCCACCACCTCCTCATCGGGACTCCCGCCCCCTCCACCAACACCTCGGCAGGAGAGGAAATATCCTCCTGAGACGTTACTGTGAGGAGAAATCAATGGATAATCACTCAGACTGTGTGTGTGTGCTGAAGGGGCGGGGGAGATAGGTGATGACCCACAGTCTCACACATTGATTTCCCATTCCCCCGGGGTCCAGCACCTGAAGAAGAGCACAAGTGTGGTGGCATCCACGGGGCCTCCTGCAGGACGGGGCCAGCCATCCAGAAGAGGGGACCTGCAATCTGCCTGTAAGGGGTGAGGTCCCCCAGAGGCCAGCACTCAAGGCTCATCCGGCCCTCTGCTGGTTCACAGAGCAAGGCATCTGTCTGCTATAGCTAGCAGACCCCCCAAAAATGGTACAGACCCCCAGATGTTCATTCTCCCCCTGGAGAACTGGCCCCCACCCTTTACTTCACCTCACAGGAGCAAGCACCCTTCACGCCCCGCAACACACAGCACACAGAATGCCCTGCACACGACGGGCCCTAAGCACTATCTGCTGACCGACATCCAAACGGCACTGATCCTTTCAGGCCAGTCTCCAATCCCACCTGCCCCCGGGACTGACCAGGCCTGTACGATCTCAGTGTCCTCCTCTCTACCCACAGGCACCAGAGAAAATCCCAGCGGTGGGGTTACCAGCCACTGCCATTTGTTGGGGCCAAATAATACAAGAGCTTAGGAAGCGTTTTTGTAGGAAAAATGATGTTATGCTGAGCCCTCTATGCGCGGGCACCACTGAAAGCGCTTTAGGTGTACGAACTCACTTCATCCTCTTAATTTCTCTACGAGATAGGCACTATTCCTCTCCCTGTTTCATTGCTAAAGAACTGGTCTGAGATGTTAAGTAACTGGCCCAAGGTCACACAGCTGGTAAGTGGCAGAGCCAGGTTTCAAACCCAGGCAGCTGGCTCCAGAATCCAAGTACTTAGCCATGATGAATACGGTCTCCAAAATTAAAAGTGTTGCTGAACCAAACTGTTCTTAAGCAAGTACTGCTGCTGTTGGACTTTTCATAGGGTCAGTCTTAGGCCAGCAGGACTGCTCCCCCAGCCCCGGGCCTGTCCTTCCCTCCTGCACCTGGCAAAGCTAGGCACCTGGGTGCGGATCAGCTAGGATGATCAACTGCAGGGTTGGGGGGTAGTGTCCAGGGGGAAAACAGCCTCTTGCAGGACTGGCTGGGAAAGGCCCATCCTATTTAAGTCAACTCATGCTGCATGCTCCTGCGGCAGAATTCACCAGCAGGAAATCGGACACCTGGCCCCTCGGGCATCCCGGCCACCAGACTGACCCAAACCTAAGGTGTCAGATTCCCAGGCCATGACCTGTGCGAGAGGCCTTTGCTCCTCACATCTGAAGGACCAGAATGACCCTGAACTTCAGGGCCACCTCTGGAGAAGGCAAGAAGTCTGGTCTCAAGTGCCCCGTGGAGCCATCAGGGACAGCGCCACCATGTAAATACTGGCGGTGGTGACAGAAGGGACAGTTGAGCCCCAGGCCACAGGTTCTCCCCAGGGCAGTTGGAAAGGGGTCTGGATAAAGAGTCGGGGGCCCTGGTCCCACCAACCCTCCTCCCTGCATCCTCAGCTTCCCCACCAAAGTGGGAGTGGGACAGAACGATCTCTAGGTCCTTTGCAATTGGGAACATCTAGGAGCTCAGCAGAGGCCACATTCCTGCCACCACCAGCTCTGTCCGCAGCTGAGGTCCTCAGACTATGCACAGCTCAGCCTCAGGTGGAGGGAGAAGGTGGGGCCCAGCCTCCAGAGCAATCACACCCGCCAGCAGCGGCCAAGGGGAAGCCACAATCAAAGTCCAAACCAGCACAGATCTCTCCTCCCCACAATCCCCCACCCCGCCCCAGGCCCAAGCCAGGTTATTAAGTGTTATTAAGGAATAGGGAGGAAGTGCTTGCAGCTTCCCCCAGGGAGACCACTCATCCCACACCGTGAATAATTAACTCTCAGGTGGATCCTGTCACTCACAGGAACATTACCTACTGTTAAAAGGCCTCTCAGCTTCCCCTGGCCAGCTCTAGGCAGAAACCACCTCTGGCTCCCAAGAACCAGGAATGGGGGCGGGGTGCATTCTGAGGAAGGAGAAAGTAGGAGGTCTACTTTTGTAGGATTGGCCCAGGGGAGAGTTCTCCTAGCCACACGCAGCCCAGCACAGGGGACCACAGCTGAATCAGTGCTTCCCCTCGCCCACCCCAAAGCACAGAGTCGGGGCTTCATAGATGGTTGCTGAGTAAGAGAACCAGCAAGCCGGCTCACGCCTCTCCCGTCCGGTACTGCTGGGTTGAATTGAGAGGGCCTTGAAGAGCAAAGCACAGGACGTAGCATAAAGCCCATGACGCACGCCATCTTCATCCAAACGCCCCACTGCCTGGCTCCCACCAGCAAGGGCCTCGGCCCTCTGGCGCAGTAATGCCAGAGGGAGCCACTCAGGTGGCCAGGCTCTCAGGGGGACCACCCGGCTCTTCCAGCTGGCAGTCCTTCTGTCCCCTCCCCTGGGAATCCTGCAGCCCTCAGCAAGCCCACCCCAAGGTACCGCCCCACTTCCCCTAGGTTGAAACTGAAGGCCTCAGGAAAGAAAACAAGAAACTAAAGAATGCAGCTGTGGGCTCAGGGACCTCAGTTTTCAGGCACTGGAGAGGCATCCTCCCTCACCTCACAGGGAATAAGGGACATGCACTTTGTGGCACTGTTTCCCTCTCTCTGCTCACCTCTAGCTCCAGGACTCGAGGTTGCTGGGAACAGGAGACTGAGTCAGAGGAATTACTTTGCTATTCACGGTGGTGATACTGTTCATAATGACCTGCCCGCTTTACTCCCACATTCAGGGTGTATTGGAACCACCTCAGCACCTGCTCAGAAATCCCTCATTCTCCGGCCCCCACACCCGGTCCCCGTTTCCCCTCCCCTCCAGCACCCTGAGGCCATGCTGCTTCTCCATCTCAGGCTAACCACCGACGCCGTTCCACAGCGTACCCCTCTCTTCACCTCAACACTCCACCACTACTGGCCTACTTTCCATTTCAAGCTGCTCCACCCTCTCACATCTTAAAAAAAAGTCATCCTTTGTCCTCTCCTCCTCACACCAAACTTCTAGAAGTTGTCCACAGTCACCTTTCCCAGCTCCCACTCACTCCCTAACCAGGCTTCTGCTCCCAGTGGCCACCTGCGGAGCTCACCCCAAGGGCACAGGGCCACGCCACCAACCCTCTCCTGCTGGACCCCAAGTACTGGAGACTGCTGGCCCTCCTTCCTTCCCCGGTCCCCTGCTGTCCCTCCCGCCTCTCTCCTGCACCCTTGCAGGTGTCCCTGCCTCCCCCGCCCATCTGTAAATGTCTGTGGTGGTCCCAGGGGCTCTGTCCCCTCCCTCCCCTCAGTGTGCGCACACCCTTGGCCTTGGCTGACCGCAGCTCCTAAATCTCCATGTACAAAGCCGCTTCCCCACCTGGGCTCCAACCAGAGCCACACACCCCAAAATTAAGGCGTCATCTCCCTGCCCTCCCCCCACACGAAACCTTCTCTGCCTCTTGCGAACGGCCCCATCCCCCACCCAATTGCCCAAAACAAAAAACTGCCCTCCTTGACTCCTCTCCCTTCACCAAGACCTGTTGGTTCTGCTTCCCTGGACCCTCCCTCATTCCTGCCGCTGTCCTCAGCCAGCCACCACAACCCCTGGCCTGGATCACAGGAACAGCCTCCAATCTTCACTGTCCTGAAGCCGAGATCGCATGGCCTCCCCTTGCAGGGCTCCCTGAGGCCCAGCAGGTCCCGCACCCCTCCCCTCTCCTCCCCCCATCCCCAATTCCAGCTCCCCACCTGACTACACTGAGTTACTTGTTGGTCTGCAAGTGAGTTCAACTCCCTCCTGAGGGCCTTTGCCCAAGCTCCCCCTCCACCTCCCACACTCTGCCCATATCCCTCCGGGCGTAACTGCAGCTCACTCTTAGCCTCAGCTCAGAGGCTGCCTCTTCCAGGAAGACTCTTGAGACTGTAAGAAGCTGCCGTGGGGCTCCCACAGCACCAGTGCTTTCCGACATCACTCAGGCCACCAAGTGACAGCCCCTCACTTCTCTGCACCCGCCCCAACTATGAGCTCCATGAAGACAGAGACTCCCCCCACTTGTTCTCAAGTGTTCCCACAATGCCCAGCAGATGATAACCTCTCAATAAACAGTTGTTGAATCAATAAATGACCGTCTGACCAAGGTGGCCAATCCTCCTGCACTATACGCGAATCCTCCACACTGTGGTCTGGAAGGGGATGACATCGGGGAGCGGGCTGTTAGGGGAGGGGAAGGTGGCAGGTTCCACCTTGGGAGCTGGAGGGGCCTGCTGCCCACACACTGCTCCAAGCCCTGTGGAAGGGGCCTAGGCCAGCCCTGGGGTCAGGAAGCCCCCTGAAGAGCAAGCCTCCTGGCAGCAGGAAGAGCAAAAATGGGACTGCCCTCAGCTCAGAGCCCAGGCCTTCGGGGAGTGGCAGGGGCTGGTTTGCTTGGAGGCACAGCTCTGCCTGCAGCGACCCCCCCCATCTGCCTGGGTACTCCTGCCTCCCCTTCTCTGTTACCACTGCACAAGTCCGTCCCTCCATCTGTCCATCCGTCCATCCATCCTCTTCCTGACCCCTACCCCCCTCCTTTCTCCAGCCTTGTTCTCCTTCTCCCACCACTCAGCCCCCTCTCCTCCCCAGCTGACACTCTGCCCCCTCCTTCACCTCTCCTGGCCGCCTCCAACAGCCGCCCTCCTAGGTCGGCCAGCTACTTCCTCTATGTTCCAGGCTCCCCTGGCAGGGAGCGATAGAGAGCTGGCCGGTTCCCTCCACTACCAAGTCTTCCCCTGAACCTAGCCCCCCCCCCACGGCTCCCCCCCACCCCCGCCCCCGCCGGGCTTACCCTCGGTCAGCCCCAGGTGGATGCTCCAGTAGATCTGCAAGCACTGCAGCTCCTTCTTCATGCCCCGCTTGCAGCGACAGTCGTACAGCGGGCTCTCCTGCAGGACCTCCAGGGCCGCCTGGCACTCCTTGTTGGCCAGCATGGTGTTGCGGTCCCGGCCCGCCAGGCACTGCCTCAGCGTGCGGTAGCGGGAGCTGCAGTTGGATTCCGCCGCGCACAGCTCATTGGCCCGGACACAGTCCACTGGGGGGCGCCAGCCGTGGAGCTCGGGGCCCTGCAGGGAGGAAGGGCTGGCCAAAGAGCGGAGGGTCTCGTCTGGGTGGTGGGGAGGGAAGACAAGCATGAATGAGGGCCGCCACGACCTCCGACCCAAGATGCAGGCCTGGGGGCTTGGGCCCTTCGGGGAACTTCACACCCATCTTACTCCAAAGCACACCAAGGCCGACTCCATGCTGCCTTCCCCACCACACAGCGGGTCTGAGCAAGAGCCCTGAAAGGTTCCCAAGACACCAACATCCCTCCTCAAGCCCAAAGGAGACCTCGAGCTGTCATTGTGCCCTGGCTCTACCAGATTCTCTTCCAATTCCACTTGGTCACCCCTCAGCCCTGGGCCCAGGAGCGGAGCAGAGGAAAGCCCGAAGACCTCCAGCAAGATCACAGACAGTCGAAAACCCCAGGAGGCCAGAGAAGGATGCCACAGGCTCAGCGGAGAGCTGGGGGCTGCAGGGCCTGCCCAAGTGTGCAGAGGAGGACTCTCGCTTTCCTGCTGCCCAAACCTCCATCCACCTCAGTTCCACCAGATGTCCAGCCAACAGGCTGGATTAAACTCGGAAAGCAGCAGGAAATAATTTTACTCTCCTGGTCTGTTAGGACCTCAGAGACCACAGCATCCAGCTCCCCCTACCCCACCACTTTACCCTGGGGAAACTGAGACCTAAAGAAGGGAGATGACAACTCAAGGTCACACATGGGCTGAAAGGGCCCCTCAGACTCCTGGCCTGTCCATTCTGAGTTCCCAGACTCTAAGAGAAGACCTCAAGAGACAAGCCTGACCTGTGGCCTGAGGCATGTCCAGAAGGGGGCAGCCACCCCTTTCCAGCCCAGCCCTCCACACCTTCCAGTCCAAGTGCACCCTGGCTGGACACCTGAAAACATGCCTTCTGTGGCCAAGTTGTACCCCAGCCCTGTGGAAAGAAAGTGGCGCAGGCAAGCCTGACAAGCCCCTAGCTTTCTTCCTTGTGTATGTGTGTGTGTGTGTGTGTGGCTTTCTCATCTCTCTCTCACACACACTTCTCTCTCTGACTTCCTCCTAAGGTCTATTTCTCCATCACCTTTGCTCTTTGAATAGCCTTGTGCCCCATCTCTCTCTCTCTCTCTCTCTCTCTCTCTCTCTCTCTCTAGCACCTTCCACTTCTCCTCTCTTCCCTCTCCTCTCCACCCTTCTCTGAAACCCTCTCCCCCTCGGTCTCTCCTTTTTTTTCCTTCTTTCCAAAAGCCGAATAATAAGCCAATTGCAAAAGGGAGAGAGCTTCCGTCCTTGGACTCTGGCCGTGCACGTGGAGCCTCGCCTTTCCAAAGGTGAACAAGCAGGATTCAACCACCCTTCCTATTCATCACCCTCAGAGCATCTAAACCCACAGTCCTCTAAAGGAAGGGGCTCCGGGAAAAAGATTCATAAGTGAAGGGCAGGGAGAAGCCCACTTGGTCCTGTCAACATCAAGCTCCCAAAATGGTTTCCTCTAGACACAGACATCACCCCAGTCTTCCTGTCCACTCCAGATCCTGCCCCAGAGAAAGCCCCTCCATATGCCAGAGCCAAGACTGCCTTTTCCAAGACCCAGGAGTGACCTGGGAGGCTTCCTCCATTCCATCCAGCCCAAAGCATACTAAGATCCTAGGCCAGAAGTCCCCTCCTCAGAATCCCGTAGAATCTGCCCTTCCCATCCCCCCCCCCCAAATCCCTATCCAGAATGGCCACTTCTCACTCCTTCCCCCAGTAGGCCCTGCTGGGGGGGGGGGGGGGGGGGAGCTACCGTGGGGAAACAGCGACACCTGGAGGCAGAGCACTGTACCACGAGCCTGTCACTCCAGACAGCTGTGGAGGGAAAGGACTCCACCACTGGCGGGAGGAGACCTAGCCACGAGAGGAAGTAGAAGAGCAAGGGGTAGGCCTGCAGTGGAGAAGGCCATAAGGGCCAGAGAAAAAGATATTCCTTCTCCCGTTGACCACACCTCTGCCTCAGGACAGGAAGAGCTGAAGGCTGTGGCCAGGCTGAGACAAGACCAGAGAAGAAGCCAGCATGGGGTATGGGCACGAACAGCGGGGCATCTGCCCAGGCACTGGCTGGAGAGGTGTCCTCCGCCCAAGCCGAGGCAGCAGCTTTATTTCCTAGCTTCAGCAAATTCCTAGGTCCCCGAGCAGGACTCAGTGCATCTGGGCCGCCCAGGAGCAGCTGAGCTGACCCAGCCTCACTTGCACCTGCTACCCCCACCTAGCCAGCCGGCCAGCCTGCGTGCTAGAGCCTCAAGAATGACCCAGCCCTGGGACTTCCACGGACTTCCCCACAGCGTCCCAGCAGCCTTCTCCCTTCCCACCTTGACTGTGCCTGAGGATGCACTGTCTGAGACAGCCCGGGAAGGGAGCATCCTGGGCAGGCTTAAAGGTCAAGACACTGGCCTAGGGGATTGGGGCAAGAAGGACACTTACCCTGCCTGCCCTACAGGTGGGTCCTAGAGCCCCACAGGACAATCCTCACAAATGCTGGGCTCCTGTGCCAAGAGCAAGGGCGTCCCCCATGCTGCCAGCTGGTACACGTGACCAGGGCAGGAAGATGCTCTGCAGAGAGCCAGTGCATCCTCTCCCCAAACTCCCTGGCTGCACCCATCCTTGGCTCTTCTAGTTGGCGTCATGACCCCCAGAACCAATCAAGCCCAGACAGAGAAAGAAATAGCAACTGGGAGCCTTGGGCCAAGAATTCTAAAAGAGTAAAGGTCAGAAGGTATCCTGCTGCTTCCAAATTCTAAATCAGGAGAAAACTCAGATCCATTAAGAAAAGACATGTGGAACAGCTTCTAGAGACAAGGGGGACTGAGAGACTACACGGAGCTGCAAACACCCTCCCGCACTGAACAGCCCCACAAGAGCTAGAATGCATACTAGGATACCAGTGGGAAGTGGGCCCTCTGACCAGCCCTGCCCCCAAGTGACTTTCCCCATCTCATTCTCTCCCTGGGAATGTCAACCCTGGAGGTCAGGATGACTGGGCCAGAAAGGCCTCTCTACCTCCAGGCCTCACTCGGAACCTTGGGGGGCACACTGAAGACCCATGTTCCTGGCACCACACTTCACCGTGCCCCCCACACACACACACTGAAGCTGCCTACCCAGTCTCAAGCTCCACAAAAGCCTCTCCCCCCAAGCGGAATTTCCAACCAGCTCCCAACTGTGGGCTCCTTGCCAAGGAAAGTGGCCCTGAGGCTGAAGTTTCCTTAATATCAACCTATCCCTTCCTCCTTGGCTGGCCTAACCCAGAGTCTTCTAATATCTGGTGGTCACTCAGTTAACCCCTCCCCCCAGCTCTGGAAAGGGGCATCTCAAGGGAAGGGAACTGAAGGGCTCTGACCAAAAGGACTGCTGATGCCCTGCTCTTACTCCTCCTCTCACCACTGCCCCCAGGGTCTCAGACTCCGGGTGCATCTCTGACACACACATACACACACATACCCCTATATCATGAGAACAAAGTCAACTCCACAGCCCTCCCAGCTGAAAAAAGCCTGCCTGCAACATGGGCCCCTAGACAGGACTAAGGGGCCCATAACGCTCTTCTCCACCCCGGGACATCAGAAGGCCCCTCTGGGGTATAGACATACATAGCTCAGCAGCGGGCAATCCGGCTGCTTTTCTGGAAATACAATTTTCTTTTCTTCTTAGCCCCAGAAAGCTGGGTTTTCAAACAGCAGTGGGAGAAAAGGTCAGGTTTTATAACAGCCCCTCCAGAATGAGAGCCCACTTGCAATGGGTTGCCAGGAAAGGCTGCAAGCTCACAGTGGGCCCGGAGCACCTTTGCAGCTTCCTCCTGCAGCCCCTCCCACCCTGGAGACAGCTGCCTCTGGTTTAGGGGGGCAGGACCTGTGAAGGCCACACCCTAGAGCAGGGCCAGGCACCCTGGGGGACCGCAGCTTCTGGGACAGGGTAGAGGCAGGGGGTGGACAAAGGGTCTAATCAGTATTGACTCAAATCCCCTATTCAAGCCAGGAGGGCACTTACTAGACCACAAACATCTTTCTGTGATGGGCACCTACCCCCTCAGGCCTTCCCCTCTCGCCTCCTCCAGGAGAGAAAGGGTACAGTCCTGACCCAGCTAGGCACCCTGGCTCACCAGAGGCTAACAGCAGGCCAGGGTGGCTGGAACAGCATCCACACGGAAGCAGATGTGTGCGCCCTCAACACACTCATTACCCAGCTCCCTCTCCAGAGCACCTACCCAGGGGCAGCAGCCTCGCCAGGGACTCCAGGTCAGCACCCGGCTGGCAAACACCTTCTTCCTCACCTCCACTCCCAGAATGCTCTCTCTATACCCATTTCCCAAGCAGCTGAGATTTCACATAGCACAAAAGGGCGCGAGGGGTTGGGAATTCTGAGTGGGAGACTGCCCAGGGTTCAGGGACACCAGGCAGCCCCTCCTCCCTGCACTTGGAGGAGGGGGCTTATAGGATGAGCAATGGTCTTTGTTCAGATCCCTTTTTTTCCATTACTCCTCTCCCTCTTCACCCAAGGAAGCAAACTTTGACCTCCCTCCCTCCTCTTCCCACAAGCTACAGGGTCCCCAGGCGGCCAGAAGTGGTGAGGGATAGGTAGTGAACGGTTGCTCGCAACGTTTCACTCCTGCCCACGCATCTGGCTCGGGTCTGGGCCGGAGGGCGGGCAAAGGGTGGGGAGAAACTTGAAAAGTGTTCCAGGGAGTGGGGCCACTGGAAAAGGGGCTCGGGGAGCGGGAAGGGGGATGCATTTCCCGAAGGGTGGTTGGCAGGTGAGGGGATGGCAGCCAGCGCTGCCCGCACCGATGTCCAAGCAGGAGATCCAGAAACCCATGCCGTCCGCCCGGGCCGATCCAGGAGCCGACCAGAAAGATGGAACTGGCATGATTTTTCTCTCCGCGACACAGAGCCGCTCCCCACCCTCCTCTCTTCCAGATCTAGAGTTGGTATTCTTTTTTCTTAAGTTGCCGCAATTTGAACCCATTATTTTGAGAGAAATGAGTGCTAGCATTGTGTGTGAGTAAGCGAGTGTGCGTGTGTGCGGCGATGGTGTTCCAAGTCTCCTTCCCAAGCCCCCTGCGTAACCAGCCGGCGGCGGTTCGCGTCCCTCCGCCCGCTGCCTCGCCGCCCGGCCCGGCTCGATTCGGCAGCGCGGGGGCCCGGCTCGCTCCGCGGCGCGCTCTCCCCGCCGGTCTCCAGCCCGCGCCCCGCTCGCCCCCCGCGTTCCCGGCTTCTCGCCGGCGACCGAACGCGCGGTCCCGCGCGGCCCCCCAGGTTCCGGCGGACAAGCTGCCCTCCCCGCCCGCAGGTACTCACCTAAAAAGAAGAGGAGGCAGAAGACGTTTGCCAAGATCATGTTAAATAAATCCCACAGTTTTTTGTGTCTTTCTCCCTTGGGTAAAAAAAAAAAATAACAACAACAATAATAATAGCCAAGCAGTGATAATCAGCCCCAAATCCAATGCGGAGATCCCAGCTAGTCCACCCGATGAAGATCCTGAGTCCTGCGATCCTCGCCTCTGGCTTGGGGGGGGGGGGGGGGGGGCAGGAGGGCGGTGGGCTGCCTCTCGACGCCCCCCTTGCCCACTAAAATCAAATATACACGTAAAGGAGGGTATATCTGCTTTGCAAGCCGACAGCCTGGTCCTCGCTCTGTCCTCCCCTCCGCTGGTCCGGGAAGGCGCGAGTCCCCGCGGGTCCAATTCCCCTGCGCTTCCCAGGAGCGGACTAGGGAGGTGGGGAAGAGGCGATTTGAGAGTGAAAGGCTGAAAGGAAGCAGCGAAGGTGGGGGTCAGAATAAAATGCAAATAGGAGAGAAATCCACCGACGGGTGTTAGCGCCAAGGAACAATCCAGTGGGAGCTTCGAGGACGAGAGCCCGGAGTCGCTTCTTTCGCACCCAGACGAAGAAAAGATTCAAAAAAAAAAAAAAAATCTTCTGCCGCTAACCCTTGCTCGTCTCACTTTTTTCTAATGGAATTCCAGTGACTGTGTGTCTCTGCGTGCGTGTGTCTTTCTCTCTTCTCTCCCTCCCTCTCCTCTCCCTGGCTCTCGCTCTTTGCTCTCGCTCTCTCCAGCTCTCCCTCGCTCTCCTCTCTCCCTCCCCCTTCTCCCTCTCTCCCTGCTCCTCCCTCCGCCCGCCCCCTTCCCCCTTCGCAGCTCCCTCGCCGCGGCTCTCGCGCCCGCGCCCCTCTTCTCCGCCCGGGGCTCGGCGCTCAGGCTCCCAGGCGGCTGGCGGCTCGGGGCGAGGGAGCGCGGCGGAGCAGCGACACTCTGCAGCGGCGGCGGCGACACGGCGGTGGCGGTGGCGCCAGGGAACGCTGGACGAGAGGAGTGCTTCGCCGCTCACTCCCTCTGCTCGGCCGCCCGCCCTTCCCGGGACTGACCTGCTGCCTTGGCCGGAAACTGACCGGCTCCCCGAGCTACGGCTCAAACCCACCACAGCGTCCGCACCCTCCTCCTCCCCTCTCAGCGCGCCACCGTACCCCCCCACACACCCCTCGCCGCGGGCGGGCTGCACCCTCCAACCCCCACTGCCCCTGCCCCCGCCGCCTCGGCCCACGGGTCCCGGAGACCTGGGGAGGCTCAGCTGAGGCCGAAGGGCGTGGAGTGTCCAGGACACCCCAGCCATCCCGGGGGCATGGGGGGAGGGGCGCTCGAAAATCCCCGGCTGGGCGGCCAGGGTCTGGGGAGGGGCTCCACCCTCCTTGGGCGGATGCGTTCTTGGGGCCGGGGAGTCGAAGCAGAGCTTCTCCCCGAAGGCGCAAGAGAAAAGAAGCCCCTCCAGCGCCAGCTCCCAGCGTCCCCCCGCAGCCTGCCTGCCCGGGTCTAGCCCCTAGCACGCATACACGTGTGCTCTCCACGCGGAGCTCGAGAACTTTCCCCACACGCCCCTGGCGCCCTCGGCCCTCTCACGCCCCGGCGTTGCAGCCCTTCGAGACTCCCCTTCCCCACTCCTCTCCCCTCCCCTGGCGCGGGAGGAAGGCCGCGATGCCCGGGCGCCCCGACCGCCTCCTCCGAGGCCGGCTGACCTGCCCGAGCCGCACCGGAAGGATCGGTCGGGGGCTCGCACCCCACCCCGGCGGGAGCACCCGAGACCGACCGGGCCCAGGGCTCCGTGCCAAGCTCGGCGGCCCGCGCTCGGCGGCGGGCTGGGCTCCGAGAGCTCTCCCAAGGCAGCCGGCAGCTACCGGCTTCGGAGGCTCCGGGTGGGGTCCCCCTCCCCCAGCCGAGAAGGGGGCGATTGATCCATCTGTCGATGGGCCGGGCTCACCGGCGTGTTTTAGTCACGGAATTTACAGTAAACGCCCAGAGGCACCAAAAAGGAAGCGTCTGGCTGGGAAAGGGCTGAAAGAGAGCTGAGGTTGCTGGCACGTTTCGGCAAGAGGGGGCGAGGCGGCGGGGCCGTGGACACGCGGGGGCACACGCCTACGCACGCCAGGCACCCCAGTTTCACTCTCCCTCCCGACACATCCTCAGCAACGTTAGAGCTGCCTGCGTCCCTCGGTTTTGGTGCACACATTCCTGCATTCAGCTCCGCGCGCACCCCGTCTGCCGGGGTAGGGTACATCCAGTGCCTTGTAAACTTTCCGCGCTACCCAAAACCGGATCTGGGCCGGATCTAAGGTGTATTTGGTAGTGTCTTTTACCATGCATTTTTAAACGAACAAGACTCTATTATAAAGAGTAAATGTTAGAAATCGACCTGGGCTCAAAGGGAGGGGTCACTCACAAAACCAGCAGCCTTCGCTAGTGGAAAAGCTAGAGGGAGCAACTTCCATCTTGCGGATTTAGGCGGGAACTCGTCTTCCCCAGCCCTGGAAGCACAGCGCGCGGGTCTCCCCCGAATGCCTCTCTTGTTTGGCTCATCCTGGCGCGTTGGCCGGAGCCCTATATCCTCCCCATGCCACTGAATTATGCCCGAAGGAGGCGCAGCCCTAGCCAGTTAGTGCAAGACCAGACCTAGGAAAGCTTGGGGAGAGGAGCTGGGGAAAGCCTCCTCCGGGCAGCCCTCCCTGACTTTGCTCCGGGCCTCTCCAGTTCTAGAAAAAGACTTCACATCTGACAAGGTCTCCCCGCTTCTTTTCCAAAATTCGGGAACTTAAAGAACCAACTTCAGAAAAGTATAGATGAAAGGATGACAAGCCGATAGGAATTATACAACTGGGGCGTCTTGGACTGGAGGCTAGAGGTTGGTAGCCAGCTATAAATGGACTTCCTCGCTCAGCTCCCCCACTTCAGGGCCTTCTGGTCACCCAAATACCCTCCACCATCCCCACACTCTGATATCCGATGCAGCTTTTCCCTCTTCCAAGGGCTCTATTCCAGGCTCCCAAATTACCACATCCCTCTTTCTCCTCCAAAAATTTGTTAAACTGTCTTTTAACCCCAGTGGGTATACGAAGGACCACTCTGAAACATATGTGGAAGCTTCGCCTGACCCCCTTTCGGGTGAAGGGGGCTGAGAAAGCAGCAATGGACACCCAAGAGTGGCTTCCACTGACTTCTCTTGTTGGGGGGGGGGGTTAGAATGTGGTAGCAAGAGGTGAGTGGCTGAGGCCTTTTAGGGACTTGGGGTCACCAGGCCTTCACAAGGACAGTGGACAAAACCAGCCAGATCAACGTTTAGCTTGTTGTGGCTGTGGGGCACTCTGGCCTTGGGCCCTCTTTCCCCCCTATCTGTATAAGCTTCTCCCACTACAGCTTACCCTCTGCTGACCCCAGGCCTCACCTTGAGCTGCCCTTACATATGGCAGTCCAAGTGCCATACCATTATTTCCTGAGCATGTGCTGTATGTAAGGCTCCCCTCGGCCAGGATCTGCAGAGGAAATACAGATGAACACATATTAACCATGGGCAATTTAATCTATAAAATCTTTATAAAATGGGAATTTAAAAAAAAACCCTCAAAGAAATTATATGAGACACTGTACACAGAACAGCTAGTCGAATGTCTGGTTCATAGGAAGTTGTTCATAAAATGTCACCCCTTTCCTCTGGGATCTAGGAAAAGGATTGGGAACCTATGACAAGGCATAAAACTTAGTGGGAAATGAGAAGAGAAGATAAAAGTCTACAGGGATCCGAAGACTACTATGTAGAGTATGAGGGATAGGAGATCTTGCAAGAGGGAGTCATGGGAGAAAGGAGAGTCAGTGGGTGTGACCAAAAGCCCCTGGGGTTCACTGACACACTTTCACACACCCTCAGGTACTATATTCCTTCAGACCACCTGGAAGGGCCCATCCCAGCCATCCTGAGCTAACCAGCAGGTAAGCCTCCTGCCCACCCACCCACCTTGCCTGTCCCTCCACCATCAAATATCCAGAAGTTATGATGTGCAAAGGGGAGGGAAAGAGAACACTTAGGCCTTTAGTTTCTTCCCTTTGCCTCATCTCTCTAGACCTACTCATCTTGTGGAGTGGATTCTCTGGAGGGCAAGAGCAGTAGCAGAGAGGGAAGAAGGACTGGGGGAGGGGGTTGCAGCCCCACTGCAGTACACACACGTGCAGTACACACACATGTGCATGTACATACACACACACGCTTACACACACACACAGGCACATGCACACACGCATTAGCCACAGAGCTCAGCTGACCAGACCTGTGCTGCTCCCAGCAGAATCTCATCCCTTCCTTTCCTTCAGTGAAGGGAAGAAGGCTGAGTGAGTGTTCCCTTGCCCTGGAGATAAAAACCAACCAGGAATAAAAAGAAGGTGCCAGCTAAGACATGTCAGAAACCACCATGGGACAGCAGCCCACCAGAGTCTCCTGCAATCAATCAACCAGCACAGACTTATTGGACCCCTTTTCTGTCCCCAGCACAGCATCAGAACTGCCCCTGCCCGGGAAACATTTACAGAGTTACATGCACATGCATGTACCCATGAAAATAGTGAGCAACCCAAAGGCACACTGGGGTCAAATAGGAGAAAAAAAGAGTACCACTGGATTTCAGGACTTGCTGGGGAGGCAGGATTCCAGCTGGACCTGGAAGGATGGGTAGAATTTGGCTGCAACAGAGGAGAGAGCTCTGAGAAGGGGACAGCATAGGTAAACACACAGTGGTAAGAAAGGTTTGAGAAACAGTCCAAGAGTGAGAAGGAACCATGGGCACAGGTCGGCACGGGCTAATGGAAGAAGATCTGGAAGGTCCCATTGGGATGGACAGTGGAGGACCAAGCTAGCGAAGGCTTTGGACTTGCTCCCCTAGAAGCCACCGAAAGTTTCTGAACAGACAAGTGACATGACGAAAATGGTATTTTCGGAAGATTGATCCGACAACTCTGTGAAGGATGGAGACAGGAGAACAGTTAGGAGGCAATTATAACAGTCTCACCCAAGGTAAGGAGGGCCTAAAACGGGAGGAGGTGGCGGTGGGCGTGGCGGAGGTGATGGTGGGCTCGGAGAAGAAGGTAGTGGTGGGCGTGACAGGAGGTGACGGTGGGCGTGGACAAGGAGGCGGTGGTGGGCGTGGCGGGAAGTGACGGTGGGAGTGGACAGAAAGCAGTGGTGGGCAGGGATAGGAGGAGGTGGGCGTGGAGAAGGGGGGTGGGTGTGGCAGGAGGTGATGGTGGGCGTGGACAAGGAGGTGGTGGTGGGCGTGGCGGGAGGTGACGATGGGCGTGGACAGAAAGCAGTGGTGGGCAGGGATAGGAGGGCGTGGAGAAGGAGGCGGTCGTAGGTGTGGACAGGAAAAGGCGTCAGAGGCAGTATCAAGATAAACCTGCAAGCCGTTGCTGACAGATTGATCACAGAGGCCTGGGAGGGGGGAAATTGCCTCCTACTCAGACAGTGGTCAAGCCAGGATAGGGTGACCAGCCCTGACTTCTCAGGCTTTGTCATTGGAAAAAATAAAGTAACCAGCTTTATGGCAAGATACATGCATGCTGTTATTTCTTTCATTCTTATAATAACTCTGTGGGGTAGGTACTATTAACAGCCCCATTTATAAATGAGAAACCTGAGACAAGAAAAGTGATTTAACTCTGCTAAAGTCATATTTTAAGTGGCGGAATCATGATTCGAGCTCTGGCAATTGGGATCCAGGGTTCCTCCCTGGTAACCTATGTGCCCTAAATAAATAAGCAAAGTGATGGCCCTCCAGCCTGTAACTTTTCATGTCCCAGTTAGCATCTTAAATACTCCCTTTCTCCCTGCCCTGCCCAGCAACCAATGTGAAGACATTGTAAAAACTGAAATTTCTTTTTTCTTTTTCCTGTGGTCCTTGTCTCGCCTCATTCTTGGAGTTCAAGTAGAGAGCCTAGCAAGGATCCTGTCCAACATGGCGAAGCTGCACAGTGCCCAGCTCATCCATGGGCTTTCCCAGCCCTGTTCCAGCCCTCTGTCTCCCTCAAAATGGCAGGCTGAACACCCTTACCAACACTCCCTCCCCACAGGGCCACTCCAGATCCCTGAGGCCCAGCCTAGAAGGAGAGAACTAGTCTGGGAATGGAGACCAGCAGGGATTTAACTAAATCTTCTGATCCCCAAGAGTGAACAGGGCTGCTGGGCAGAGTGGGTGGGATCAGGCTAGGAGAGAAGAAATGCATACTGCACGGGGGGGGGGGGCATTGATTTCTCTAATTGATTTCGGTCAATGTTCTCTGTGCTTCATCATTGTCTTTAGAGGTAGGCACCGCAGGAGGTGAGAATCTGGCTTTACTTAGCCTCTCCCCAGGGCATCAGAGACCTCTCTGCAGCCCCACCCATGCCAGGGAGTCCCCAAGCCCCGGGGTAGCCCATTAGAGAGGGAGGAAGCTGCTGCTGCAGGGATGCAAGAATGCAGGAATGCAGATGGGACGTTACTCCTGGAGCTATCAGAACCACCTTATGTGGCTATAGCACCTCAGAGTTTCATGGCCTTCTCCTCCCCGATCTGGAAGCCCTTACAGCATCTCTGGGAAGGGGGCGTGGCAGGATTGGCCTCCCTTCCAAGCAAACCAACTCAGGCTTGAAGAGGTCCCACGATGTGGCCAAGGTCACAAAGCAGTAGGCAAGTGGCAGAGCCAGGACTCAAAAGTAGGTCCTCCCACACTCTTGTCTAGCGAGATTTCCCCTTCTAACACAGAAACCAAGCATGCATCCTGCCAGGGTGCTGGGCCTCTCCGCTGCTTTCTCCCACATAGGAGATCGTGGAGGAGAGGGAGAAGGCACCCGATAATTTTTGGCAGTGCCTTTCTTTCATCCAGGACAGGTCTAGGAAGGACTGTTTCTCTAAACTGCTCTTTCACCTGAAGTCACAGATATCCTGAGAAAACTGCAAAACCCCATTTCTCCTCTGCCCCCTTCACAGCTCCCCAATGGCAGCATGAGCTGAGCTGGTAAATGGCCCTTCTGAGCTACTGTCAGCTTAAAATACCCTAGCTCACTGTCAAGCCTCCTCCCCAACGGCCCTGACTGCGAAGCTTGCCGCCCGCCCGTGTTGGCACCACCCAGGCCACGCCCCAGAGTTGTCCTGGTGCCAGCACTGTGCTTGGCAGACCCCAGCTGCCTGGAACAACCCCACAGCCTCCCTGAGCATGCACACCCTCCCCAGCTCTCAGGCACTGGCAATCTGCCAGGTTACCAAAGGTCAGAGGCAGAATCCAGGGAGGGGGCAGTGATTGCTTCTGCTAAGCTGTGGGGAGCCGGCTCCTGCTGCCTGGTGCCCCACAGGAGAGCTCTCAGACCCAGCAGCTCCCCACAGGGACTATGTCTTTATTTAGCCAAGCCTGGCAAAGTGGGTGGAGCACCAGAGCTAGGTCTGAGATGGACTGTCACTTAAAGGTCTCCAGGGAGCTGGAAGGCAACTCACAAGGGGCTCTGGACAGAAAACAGGGAGCAGAATGTCCCTCTCTGAGCAGACATGCCTTCCCTGGACCCAACAGAGAGTTTAGACAGATGAGCACATTTACCTTTATGGCCCACCTCCCTCACCCTGACCTCTCATCCTGGGAACTTCTTTTCCCATCCTCCAAAATGTTCTCTCCTTACCTCCACCGTCCCCATGCGCTATGCTTTCCTACTATCCTCTCTCTTGTCCCAGTAGGAAAGTCTGAAACGATGCTACTCCCAAGGGGAGGGGCAATGTTTAATCCAAAAGAATGAAGTGCTAATGGTAGAATTTCAATCATCATGAGCCTTCAGGCTCTCAGGGTTGAAGGAAACTTGCAGGACAAGAATAAAGAGCCAACAAATGCATAGCACTCAACAGCTTACAAAGATTTTTTTCTGTAAATTCATCTCCCTTGTGCTTGTGCTCCCCCTGTCTCTGAGGTGGGCATTTCTCAGATTAAAAAAACTTGAAGTCAAGACATCAAGTGACTTATCCATGATCACATAGTGAGTTGCTGACCTTGGACTTGAACCCAGACCCAACTGATTCCAAATTTCCTATTTGTGAGGTGGCCTCTGCTCAAACACTTCAGTAAAATAAAAATAAAGGACTTTTTAGTTGTAAAAACGAAGACAATTTCGCAGAAACAGTCACTATGCTTTGGGGTCGCCATGGTGAGTTCTGGGGGCCCCCTTCCCCATCTGCTTCAGGAGTGAGCCGCGCACAGCTGGTGCACTGCTTGGGACAGCTCTGGCTATTCCTGTGGCCTGGAGCTCCGTGGTAAAGAGGACTATCCCCTTTCCACAGATGTGAAAGCCAAGGCCTCCAAAGCTCAGCACTTACCACACTCTACTGAAAATGCCTGTTTTCTTGTCTATACTCCTCACCCCACTCAAAGCTCTATGCAGACTGGACCTACATCTTCTTCATCCCCATATGGTCAGAGGCTGGCGCATAATCAGTGTTCAGGTAAGTACTTGTTGAATGAATGAATGAATGAATGAATGATGTCCCTTCCCTGACCTAAGCTCAGCACAGAGACTCAGACCTGGGATCGCTGACCTGGGTCAAAGCCCTTCTTTTTCTGGACTATTGGTGGACTCACTGGGGTCTAACTGACCCATATAGAATGCTTCTCTTTCCTCCCATTCTGTTCTCCTTAGGAAGAACTGATAAATCTGACCGAAGGACTTCTTTGCCATTTAAGTTCAATTCAAGCTAGATTAGCTTATACTCTTCACTTTAAAGTCTAATTCCATAAAGGCTTAGTACATTAACAGTTCATTAGAATTCCTGATCGACACAATGAACTGCCTGGCTCTCACTTATTAGCATGTAATCCCCCACCCCCTGCACTTCAGCTGACCCCAATAATATTTACTCTGAAGAAATGAAGCAGCTACAACCTCGGTTCTCCCCAAAACTGGCCCCCTCAAAGTGGGTGATGAAGACACAGCCCGCAGAGAATGGGCAACGGTGCCAGGAACACGGGTCTCTCCCAAGAAAGAGTTTCTGAACAGAGGAAAGAGTAGAGCTGGTCTGTGCCCTCCCACAGGTCACACTTCCATACCCCGAGCCCCGGCGTGCACCCTGTCGGGGAGGGGGGCCTCCACTCTCCAACCTTGCTTTCCACCAGACTGACCTGCTCTCCCACTTCCTTTCAGCCAGCTGCCACTTCAGAAGGCAGTCTGATAAACAGATCCTAAGCCAAGTGATAATCCATGCATTTTAAGGTTGTCGGTGTGTTGAATTTTCCAGAACTAGCAAAACTGATAACAGTCTTTATTTGTGATCAATCCTGATCAATCAATCATTGAATTCTTCAATACCTTCTTGGTACTCCTCTCTGACACATACACATTTTAAAGAAATATGAACAGAGAGACAGGGCGTTAAAGCAAGGTAATGGTTCTCTAATGGTGGAAATCAGGCACCAGGAGAAAGGGATTCAAGTGAGATCCGAGAAGGCAAATCTGCTTCGTTCATGCACTACTCCCCTCTCCTAACCACGGCATATACTGTTAATTGATCGCAGCTACGACCTCTCAGTGCAGCGCTCCAGGCTGCCATAACCAGTCACCTGCAGTGGGGACACAAGTTCATCTAATCCATCTGCAAGTGTCGCTTGATGAATTCTCAATGCCCTCCGGTCCTCAGATCTGGGCTTCTGGGAGGTGTCTGGGAAGCTGCTCCCTTCACCCTTCAAATCACACTATTGCTGACCCCACGGTACCCAGCCGTGCCAGGAGTGTCCAGTGGGGGTGTCAAAGGGCTTCTCAAAAGAGAGAGACCTTTCCACTCCCCAAAGGAGGACAGGGAACGAGTCTGTTGGAAGAGACCTACTGGGCCAAGAAAAACAACTGGCCCCTTTTGGAATCTGATGCCTAATTAAAACCGATCCCTGCCCCAGAGAAGCTTCTCCCTGCCATCAGCCCTGAGGGCGAAGGCATCTCTTCCCTAGGTGAGGTTCGAAGCCCCTGCCAGACCACCACACCCGGATGCTCCATCCGTCTGCTCCCTGGATGGGATTCAGGCCACCAGAGAATGAGAAAGGGCCGCCCCTCTGCCCCCCTACCCTGGGGAGGAGCTAGGAATAGGGGAGGCCCCATGGCTGATGTTCTGTTGGCCAATGAGTGTTCTGGGAGCGCTTAAATGGACTGCACAGGTGCGACAATGAGCCAGCCACACAATATTACCTGCTTGGCAGCCAACCCAGCCCCGCATTTCCCCAGGGGTAGGAGACAGACACCACGTGAACCCCAGCAGATGCACGCAGCTGGAGGGCGGGCAGGAAGGGAGCCTGTGCACGTTCCCCACCGTGCACACCCCCGTCACAGATCTGTCCCTTCAGAATTCAAGTTGCAGCTTCCTTTCCCGCCTCCCTTTCCCCGCGGGTTCCTTCCCATTTTTTCACGGGGGCACCGAGTTGAGCACCGACTACGCTCCAGGCACCGTCCTACTGCTGAGGATATGGCAGACAAGGCCTCCTCCCGCAGGGAGCTCCTGTCCCTGTCCTCTCAGCATCCCTCCTTAGTCCAGCCTGGCCCTTCTCCAGCTTCTAACCGCCCCCCCCCACCTGGGGCTCCCCACTGGCCTTTAGAAATAGAAAATGCAAACATAATGGGAATGCCCCCCAAAGCACCCTGGCAATATCTCATTCAGGCCTCAAAACGGCCTGTGCAGTCAACGGGCTGTGATTATTAGTCGTGAAGCTGGGGCCCATGGCTGGCTGTGCTACTTACTAGCTGCATGACCTTGGGCCAGTCCGCTAACCTAGCCGCACCTCAAGAAAACAGTGATGCTAGGCCTGCACTGCCCACACACAGCTGTGGCTCGCTCAGCCAGCATTTAGGCACCTGCTCTAGTAGACACGGACACACAAACTCGACAAACGCTGTCTTGAGTAAGACAGTATCGAGGAGCTTCCAACCTGGTTGTGGGAGGCAGATGTTAGAACAAAGAAGTGTAACACCGTTTGGAAGCTAAACACTGGTAGAATTAGAGCACAGTAGGGAGAGGGATTGATTAAAACCTGGATGGGCGTAGCAGTGGGGATTTAAGGAAGTCATTACATAAAGAATTAACATTTCCTGAGCTCTTGCCAGGGGCCAATTCCCATATATGTAATTGCTCCTAGGATGGAAATGATGGTGCGAACCTGCTCTATAGTAAACTGTGGAAAGCTGTCCAGTGAAAGCTATTAGTTTTACCGTTAAGATAAAATGTCAGCCCTCAGTCAACCAAAATGGGTTGTATTAGTTAAGCTAGGCTAAGCTACGGCAGAAAACACCTGCAGGGTCCCCAAGGCTTACACTACAAAGGTTTCTTTCTTCTTCACGCAACATGCTCAGCTCAAGTTTGCAGGGAGCACTGCTCCACACGGTCACTCGGGGATCCAGACTGAGGGACGCGCTATCACTTCGTGGCTGCCCCTCCTGGAACAGCCACTGAGGCAGGAGCAGAGAGAGCTGGAGTGTAGACAGCTGGCCAGAGTGATCCATGTCACCTTCACCCGTGGCCCATTGGCCAGAACCATGACATGGTCCTGTCTGACAGCAGTGGGACTGGCAGATGTGGAGAAAGGGATGGAAGGTGTGGTGGGCATCGATGTCTCCATCATGGGGGCCGAAGAAAAACTCTGCCTCCCGCAAAACCCATTTAAGTATCTCGTAGAAAAGACTTTTGTCAACTCTAAACCCTTCTGCTGTTACAAGACCAAAGAATATCTGTGAATTAGATGTCTCCTAGGGATGAGTCGAGGGACCAAAGGGAGGTCACACTTGACGGGTGGGGGGCAAAGCAGGACGGGTTCCTTATCCCCTGGGGAGACTTGCCTACACGGCTGAAACAGCCCCAGCCGGTCCCACTAGATGCAGTCCTCCTTTGCCTCTTCCTCTGGTCCCACACTCCCTTTGGCAGCTCTGCTACAGCTTCATATTTGTTTATTTTTCCTGCCGGGGTTTTTGCAGTATTTCTCCTAAGTGGGACAGCTACATCAATAAGTTCCATTGCATCACAAGCGTGATTGAAGAGCAGAGGGCTGGCTCGCTGGCTGGGGCTTCTGGTCTGATGCACAAGGCGCTATCTCTCACACACACCCCCTCCACCACGGCAGTCTGGCCCCTTCTGCCCTCTTCAGCCCTTTTCCTTGCCTCCGGCCGCCAATTCTGTTCTGCTCCAGGACCCCTGCTCCAGCCTGCTGGGTCCACACATCCATCTCCCAGAGCCCCCACCCCAGGTCTTACCCTCCTCCAGCCCAGAGCTTTCACTCAAGACCCTGCTTCCACCTAGAATATCCTTTCGCCATCCCTGCCTGTCAAAATCCTCCCCAGATACACACAAAAATGTCAACAGCAGTTATCTCTGGCTGATGAGATTACAGATTATCTTTATCTTCTTCTTTCCAATTTTCTCTATTTGGAGATTTGGGGGAATGAGTGCATGTTATTTTTACAATCAGAAAAACACAATGAAGTCATGCTTCAAGTCCCTGCCCTCCTGCAAGGCTCCCCCTCACCTCGGCTGACACTTCTTTTTCTCCTCTGAAATTCTGTGGCTCTTGGCCCGATCACAGACTGCTTCGTACTCTAGTGAGTTTGCTGTGTGTGAATGTCTGATATCCACAAATTGTAAGCGCCGGGAGAGCAGGGCCCCATTATTCACATCTGCCCTACCCTGCATAGTCCTTGCATATACTATGGCTCCAGGCAGATACTAAGTTATGAGTGACACTTCCCAAATCCCGGGCTTCTAGGGATGGTCCCAGTATACCTCACATTGGCTTGGGGAAGTGGAATCATAGGAAGTTAGAATGAAGGGGCCTTGGAGTGTATATAACTGAATGCCCTGCATCTATTCAGACCGTTTCTGACATTTCATTTGCCCACTAATAGGGTTTTATTACTCCCACCATGTGAGCAGCCAAACTAAGCCTAGAGAGGCAAAGCGATTTGGCCCAAAAGTCCAGAACCCACATCTCCTGTTGCCCAGCCCATGCCTTAACCACTAAACCACAGCTGCCATTCCAAGACCTTATTAATAGTCATTTCTCCCCCCCAGTCAGCAGCTGGACATGGCTTGCCAGGTTAATAATTTGTTCATTAGGCGCCTAATGAATTACTTGTTAATTGCTAACTTGATGAACAGCCAGCAGTCCCCATCTGCCTGGAGAAATGGCAGCGAACAACCGCACAAGGGCCAGCCAAGCCCCAGCCGCTGGAGAGCAGGAACTTTCGGCCTGAGCATGGTGGCAACGGCTCCCAGGAGACAAGCCTGTCCTGGCCGGCACCCTGAGCACTGGCAGGACACTGTTTCTGGACCTGGAAGTCCCCTGCAAAGGTCCAGAGCAGCCCGGATTTGCCTCCCCTAAACCGTTCTGGCCCCCGCCCCACAAAACCTCCCCTCATGATTCCCTTTCAGTTTTATTTTCTCTGTGCTCCCACCACTGGAAGTTAGCACCACTCAATTTAAACTTCACCTATACACATAGAATTAGATGCCATTGTATTTTCTCTGAGTATCGGGCTTCTCTCCCCATCTTGAAGGCAGCGACGATATCTTCTCAGACTTCAAGCTTGCTGAGGGTGCAAACCACCTCTTTCTTCATGCTGGTGTCTTCTGGCCGCCTAGTGCCCAACTCACTGAGTATTCATTAAAGGCGTGAATACTTTGTCCTTTTCTTTGTAAATCTACATCAGTCTGCTCAGGCTGCCAGAACAGAATGCCACAGACTACGAGGCTTAAGCAACAGGCATTGATTCTCTCAAGCTCTGGAGGCTGGAAGTTCAAGATCAAGGTGCTGGCTGGGTTGGCTCCTGCCCAGGCCTCCTTGCTTGGTTTGCAGGTGGCCACCTTCTCCCTCTGTCCTCACACGGTCTCCCCTCTGCATGTGAGAATCTCTGGTATCTCTGTGTGTGACCAAATGTCCTCTTCTCAATTGGATGCGGGCCCACCCTATCGGCCTCATTTTAACTTAATTACCTCTTTAAAGACTTTATTTCCAAATACAGTCACATTCTGAGGCCCTGAGCGTTAGGGCTTCGCACAGGAATTTGGCGGGGGGGGGGGGGGGGGGGGGGGGGGG